>NC_059356.1:44417333-44452333 GCF_019703515.2 Myxocyprinus asiaticus | reverse complement strand
AAAAGGCTATAGATTAAATCCCACAATTAGCAAATTAAAACTACTAGCATTGTGACCCCCTCCCAAAAAAAGCGTACAAAGTGTAGACCAGTCAAAATATTATATATAGAATAACTATAGTGTTTAACTGTATTGCACTGTGGATAAAAACAAAATTAAATGACAAACTAAGCAAAACTAAACATAACACAAATTTCAGTAAACATAACTCAAAGCTGAACAAAATGAAACAAAATCAAACAAAACGAAATCACACTAAGTGAAACTTAAAACGTAAATGATATAAAATGAAACCAAACAAAACGAATGCAAACCAAACAAAAAAATAGATAAAACAAAAAGGCACAGGACTAGTCGAAACTAAACAAAACTATACTGAACAAAACCAAACAAAAATCCAAACTAAACATGACTATTCTGAACAAAAACAAACCAAAAAAAACAAGACAGCACAGTACTAAATGAAGCTCAACAAAACTAAATGGTATGGGACTAAAAAAAAAACAAATGCAGCTAAACAAAAATTAAATGGAAACAACTGAAACTATACTAAACGAAAACAAACAAAACTAGATGCAACCAAACTTAAATTAAACTAAACTAAAAGATACATTGGATCAAATGAAACCAAACAGTGAAACAACTAAACTACAAAAAAAATAAAAGAAATAAAAACATAACTAAATGATGCTTAACAAAACTAGACGAAACTCCCCTAAATGACATGGGACTAAAAAAAAAACTAAATAATTAAACCAAATGTACCTAAAAACTAAACAAAACCAACCAAAATGAAACTTAACTAAAAACTACACAAGACCAAATTAAACAAAACTAAAAACCGAACTCAAATAGACGAAACTAAAGGGCTCAGAACTAAATGCAACTGAACTAAACCAAACGGAACTAAACTAAACATTACAGTATATACATTAAATGCAATCTGCTTTATTTATATCAAGACACTGTGTATGAACTAAACTCACAGTTTCATGTATGGTGTCGAGTCGGTCACATTTCCCTTGACATCCCATCACGCCTTGCAGGTCTCCTCTGATGCGCCCGAGCTCAGCTTCCAACCTCTGAACCTCAGAGAGCAAAACATTGTGCTTCTCTTGAGATACTCCAACACTACAAAGTAAAACAAAAAGTGGACACACCACAGTATTAATCCAGAGATAGGAATTATACAAAAAAACAAACAAAACAAAAAAAAATACATTAGCCATTTAAAGGAAGGTGATTTTCCAGAGGAATATCTCTACCTGACAGGGGCTGTTGCAGAAGTCTGCTGTTTATGATGGATTTCCTTTAAGTGGGAAAAAAAATTAAAATTATTTGAACGAGTATAACCAATCTTTCCCATAAACCTTTGCATACATGTGCTAGAATAAACAGTAAGTGTAACAATGTGTCCCAATATAAGGTCAATTGTCACGGTCACAGCTGGTCAGGACAAAAACTCTGATTAACATAGAAGAAATCCATTTATTGCATCATGCCTGCTAAAGACATGGTGTAAATCATTAGTGAGGGTGTGTTGTACCTCAGTTCTAGAATTCAGGTTCTGCAGCAGGAGTTCCAGCTCAGTTAGTCGAGATTCTAGACCAGTCTGATGCTGAACATGCTGTTCCTCAGTCTAAAACACATAAAAAAGCAAAAAAAAAACAAACACACTTTAAGACAGAAGATTAAAGTCAAAATGTAATCAAAACTGACCCTATTTACTTTTTAAATCATGTTCCCTGCTCTTGTGAACGATTCATCAGATTCAAAACGTTATTCAGGGACCCAAACGTTTTTTAGAGAACGACAAATATTCCACATCCGACTGTGGCATCTCAAAAAATCAAAACTCTTCTTTTATGCTTAGGAGTTTGTTCATAAAGTTCAGATGGCTCAGACTTGGTTTGAAAAGGCCTGAGAGATGTCATTTTAGTAAGCAGGCTCACCTTTGCCCTGTTGGACAGCTCTCTCTCCATTTCCCCCTTGATCTCAGTGAATTTGGGTTCAAGCAGCTGTGAGACCCAGCGGCTGAGTGTTTCTCTGTCTGTTTGAGTGTTTATCTGCTCCTGAAGAGCTTGAACCAAACCCAAAGCCTCCTGATGCTGCTGCTTTGCTTTCAGCTCCCCCTGCTGGACACTCTCCAATAACACCGCCATCCGCTGCTCCAGCCGAGCCAAACGGTCCCTGTAAATCGACTCTGACGCAGGCTGAAAGAGTTCATGTATACATCTGTAAGGCTATATACATTTTTTTATGCAACATAAAGCAGCTGCAATACATAAAGTTTTAGGTTACTTGGTATGTTCTACCTATTTATCTAGACAGTACTGCTCATTCTATAAGACGCTGAATGCACATTGCATCACAAATGACAGAAAAGAAAAAACTTGAATTCCAATCTGACAGTTCAGACTAGCTGGGTTTCCATTCACATATTTTTATTAGAATGATCAAAATTAAAGAGCTAACGTATGTAATAAAGTTAAACACGTTAATTTTTCTTAATCGCGATTAATGTATTTACCGTTAATGAAGCATAAACATTGGGACTCAGGCAGGATCTTTGCGATGTGTCCACCTAGAGTATTTACATTGATGCACACATCACAACACAAACATCCGTAATGGAGAAAGGACCTCCTAACACTATTTGTTGTACAAAACAAGCCAAGATGGGACTTGTGACAGAAATCAAGTACTTTGCAGCCTCTGTAAGGCACAATTAATTACCACAGAAGAACGGCAAGTCTTAACATTCACAAAAACGTTGTCTGCAGCACCTTTCAGGAGTTCAAAGCGCTGCTTGACGCTTGCGCCCTGACACGAATCAGGAACGCAGCTTCACGATTGCTGTAATAAAGCGGATAGTCACAGTCTGCCTGTAGATTAATACTGTGGAGGATGAGAGTTTAAGAGATATTTAATGCCCATTGTAATGAATATGCAACCTATGTGGGGACTAGTTCTTTCAATTAGTCAAACTCCCACTTAGACTTTGGGAAACGTTTGATGTTACTTAAGTTAGTGCGATTTTAGTGCATTTCTATCTTTATACTCTGGAAGGCTTTGTTCTGAAAATGTTAATAAAGCATTATATTGTAACATATTGTTTTGTTTTCTTTCCTAAAAAGGAAATAAATAAATTTTCACAAGAAAAGAAGCATTTATAGAGTCAAATTTCAGCGCTTTCAAAATATGCGATTAATCGTGATTAACTATGAAAATGTATGCGATTAAAAATTTATCAACTGACAGTACTCATTTTTATGCACATTTTTGGGATACTGCATTAAAAAAAAAATGCTAGATTGAAAAACCAAGATGCAAATGAAATCTCCAAAATGTGCATAAACTTGTATACTCGCTTGAGGCTGCTAAAAATTTGTATTCAATAAAACATGCACATAAACGACAATTTTTATTTTTTTGCGATATTCCGATTTTGTGCATAAATTAAATTCGCAACTTGGATGGAAACATGCCATTTCGAAAGATCTTAATTCAATTACATTTCAAAACCATATCTGAAGGTGGCAAAAAAAAAAGAAAGAAAAAAAATTGTGTTCAGAATACAAAAAACGTATACGATTTGAATCTGAATTGAGATTAGTGGTCAACCGAGATGGATTTTTCAATGGCCAAAGCCGATACCGATATCTAGAGAGCAGGATGTCCAATATAAATGCCGATAAATAAAACATTTTAACAACAGAAAATCTGATGTAAACAACATTCCTAAAGTGAAACAAATACTTATTTTAAGCAACATTTACTCATATTTGCATACTTAAACAAAAAACAACTTTAAAACAAAAAGTATTGACTATTCATTGACAAATCTATTGGAAGACTTTGAACTGGCACAAAAGAAAGTTAGCACTCCTGTTAATCGGCCAAGTGTACACTGATATCGTCAGATGCCGATAATCGTATAATGGCCAAATTGTGTCCGATTAATCTGCCTGGCCGACATATCAGGCTATCACTAAATTATATACGCCTAAACACCGGATTTAGGCGTCAATGTGTTCAAAGCCTTAGAGAACTCATGATATTCTTCATTACTGATTGGTCATAATTCTTTACCTGCGAGATGACTGGAGGTGGGATGTGTTGCTCTTTGACGAGTGGTTCTGATGTCAAAGAGAGGAATGCAGGTAAAGAGGGTAAGGAAGGAAGAGAAGGGAGAGAGGGGAGAGCAGGAAGTGATGTCATGGAGGTGACCAGTGTCTTCCATTCTGTGAGGTTTACAGCTGGAAGGCAGGACAGGATGCTCGGACCGAGGTACCATAATCCTGCAAACAAAGAGAAGAGGCAAAATACGGAGATAGTTTTTTTCCAAAAATCACATTCTTGAAGCCTGAGTACAAATAAGGTGTTTGTGGGCTTTTAATTCTGAAATCATGATATACACCTGCATTTGACATTCAACAGTGTATCTAAGAATTGAGAGGGAGAGAGAGAGAATGTGCATGCTTGTGCATTCTTTTATAGGTGTGGAAGTAATAAAGAGATTAAACAAAAGCATGTGTGTACAAATATATAACAAGTGTGTCTGTATATCAGTGCCAAGGTTTTCTTAACGTCAGCGTTACTGACAGATTCAAACTTACCAAACAGCAAAAGGAAGGGTAGTAGAAACAAAAGTAGCTTCAGTAGTTTGGGCAGACACCTGAAAAAAAAATTAAGGTTACTGTCTTTGCATCCTGACAACATTAAATGATAACAGTGATTGAAAGAGAGACAAAAACCAACAGTGAAAGAAAAAGCTTCAAATGCTTACCTGGTGAGGAGAAAGACGTTGAGCAGAGACGTGAGAGCTACCAGATGATACCATCCTGTTCCCAGCCACCAGAAGGCGCCGGTTGCTGCTTTCCCTGTTCAGAATACATGTGTAAGAGGTAGAGGAATTTCAATGAGGAGAAAACACACAATTTGAGTGGTGTTCGAAAAATAGTGTGAATTCTGCATATGGAAGACCAGAAGTGCCACTTCTACATATGGAAGACTATAAGTGCCAAAAACAAAACCATTTTTTTAAGGAATCAATTGATCAAGCGCAAGTTGCTAATGCCATCCTACCAGTGTTCTGCCGCTATCCAAAAGAGAGAAACGATCGTACTAAAATTACCTCAGGAATAATAAAACAGCTCCTATTTTAAACGTGCCAAAAGGCTATATCCACGTTTTGATGATGAATTACAGAGAAGTGCTGATCTACAGACGTCTTCTCCAAAGATCCCTCAGATATGTCCTTGGTTTTTAAAGGGATTTTTATTTGGTTCGTTGGGTCAGTTTGCATTTGTTTTGGTGCGATCCGAGTGCCATTGCCATGTTCATATATGCCTGAATGAACCGAACCAAGGGAGAAAACACGCCAGGTTCCGAAACAATCGCTCCAAACGAGCCAGGTGTGAAAACGCCTGGATTGAGAATCATTTTCAAACGCCATTTAAAATGATGTTTTGTAACATTTAACTACATTCCTAAACATGAATATTTGCCAACTAGATTTTTTTTTCCTCATTAAAATTATTACTGATTCCTTCATTTGATTTTTTAAGTGGCCTTTCTAGTCTTCCATACTACAAAACTCAATTATAGGTATGAATGGTGTCGGGAAGAGAATTGTTAGTCCCAAGAACCAGAAAGAAATGGATGGACACGAACCATCAGAGCTAAAAAAAAGTTTGGAAAGAAGACATACGAAAATGACTTCGGACTTGTGAAAAGAGTGGAGTGGGTTCATTGAGCTTGAAAGAAGTGATGAAATCAATAATGGTGAAAGTCTAATGAGACAGCTGGCACTCAGTGCATGTTGACCGTTTAACACACTGAAATGAGAAAGAGGAGGAAATGAGAGAGGAAGACAGGCATGCTCTTTAACAGTAAACAGTCGGGAATATATCGACCTGGAGACAACACGGCCAACCACAGAAGGGACTTCAGTTTCCGAGTCACAAACGCAGCGGCTGAACCAAAACCTTGGCAAACCCGCAGCAGACCATAACCTGAGTGTGTACCACCAGGGTACAAAGTCCAAAACAGAACAATCGGTGAACACCCAGCTATAGAAGTTTAGGTATAAAACTTTCACTAAATTTAGTAATTGGACAAAGTCTCTCTTGGAATGGAATATATATAGCTGCAAAAAAAAAAAAACAGTATATAACCTGTGTAAGAAACAAGGGTCCACAATGCTGCGAATACGTGGTGGCTGTAGGAAATGTGCATGTGTTCCGTGTTTATTTCCATGTGCTGCTGCGCTTTACAGTCAACACCTGTGAATCAGCAGCAATGATGACAGTGTCAGTATTGTTTTTAGCAAAGATGCACTGTGAATGAGCACATAGATAGACAATAACACAAATCAAATGAATAAAGCCTAGAACATAAAACTTAAAAATATTCAAAATACATGTGAAAACTGCATTCACAACAAAAATTTGAATTGTCATTTGTTAATTTCCCCGTTATTTTCCTTTATTTTGATCAATTATTACATACATACAATAATATTATATATATATATATATATATATATTCATAATAGTGGGGTTTGAGACCACTGACATAAAATCTGAGACCACTAGTGACAATGCTTCGGTTTTGCATGTTTCAAATTTAATACTAAATATTTAGTTACAAATTATATTATCTGTAGGGACGGGTCGATATAATGAATTTTGAAATGTAAAAAAAAAAAAAATTAGTTTTTATTATTTGAAAATGGTTAAGTAGACTATCTGCAAGTTATGTAAACCCATAAAATCATACACAGCTGTCCCTTGCATGTTTTCAAGTTTTGATTGCAAGCCATATTTTTCAGGGATGTCCTGTTCAGTCATTGCTTATCCTGCACCTGTTAGCCATTTTTGAAGGTTTTTTTTTTTTGTAAACTTTTCTTATGTATATGAGAAATACTTATTATTTTAACTTTGAGAATTTATATTATGTATTAGAGAACCTTATTCTGATAAGAAATTATAATTAGCGAAGTCCTAAAAAAAAAAAAAAAGTGTCATACTTTGTCATTTAAGTGTTATTTTGAATCGAGATATCAAATCGCGAACTGCAGATTGTACACCAAACCGAATTGTGAGATAACCATATCATCCCATCCCATCCCTAACTATCAGTAAAATAATGTGAGTGAAAAACAGAAACATGAATTTCAGAATTGTATAGTATTTTTTTATGCTGCCTTTTACTTTAATGATAGCATGCAATCAAGCTGGCATGAACTCTACAAGTTTGCACAAGGAAATCCAACCTTTCTTACAAAAACAGTTAACACTTTAAAATAAGGCTCCATTAGTTAACATTAGTTAACAATGTACAATACTTTTACAGCATTTACTAATCTTAGTTAATGTTAATTAAAACACATACTAAACATTTTTAAAAACAAAAGGTGTATTTGTTAACATAAGTTAATGCACTATGAACTAACTATTAACAATTGTATTTTTATTAACTAGCATTAACAAAGATTAATAAATGCTGTAAAATGTTTGATACCTAATGCATTAACTAATGTTAACGAATGGAATCTTATTGAGAGGTGTTAGCCAAAATCATGCCACAAAATTGCTCTTATTTGAAAAGCAACCTAGAAATGCAGAATCCTAAATATTGCTTTATTTTCTATGAAAACTGTACGTTAAAACTTATTAAAAATAAATAAAAGCTCTGTTTATTTCCAGATTTAAATAAAAGAAACATTTCCAGATTTTCAATGTAGTTTCAGACTTTTGGACCCCACTGTTAAAAAAAAAAAAAAAAGAAAATAAAAAAAGGGGGGTGGGGGGGGAGACCTGGAAAAGGTGCTAGAGTGGAGCGACTGGGAGCTGGTAGGGGAATCAGTTTCAGACTGACTTTTAGTCTGTGCAACACTTGGTGACATGCAAAGCTTGATGCTTTGGATCTATAAGTGGTTCTCAGTAAACACTGGACATTTAACACACTGATATGAGGAAGAGGACGAAGTGAGAGAGGAAAACACTGTAAATATTCTGGAAAATATTGACCTGGAGACAACAAGGCCAACCACAGAACGGACTTCAGCTTCTGAGCCATAAAACCAGCGGCTGAACCAAAACCTCGGCAAACTCGCAGCAGACCGTAACCTGAGCGTGTGCCACCAAAATAGTCAAAACAGAACATAATCAGTCAACAGCAGGCTATGTGATCCATTTATCCAGTGTTGCTTAAGAAATCTATTGTCTTAGATGTCAGTGAACTCTTTAACCAAATAAAAACCCTGATAACATGTAAAAACTTAACTTCAGCAAATAAATGAACAGTCAAAATCAATACTGAAATTCTATCAAGAGGAAAAGAAGTCTTATAAAAGTTTAAATGTCTCTACTGGAATGATATCACCCTGGCATCTGATCAAAAGATAAGTAAAGATCTGAAGGTATTTAACCTGTGCAAGAAACAAGCGCCCACAATACTGTGAATACATGGCGGATGAAGGAAGTGTATTTGTGTTCCATTTGTATTTCCATGTTCTGCTTTCCTTTACAGTCATCACCTGTGAATTAGCAGGGGCGACAGTGTCAATATTGTTTAAAAGCACAGATGCAATGTGAAAAAAAATACATGGAAAATAATACAAACCAAAAAAAAAAATAAAAAGTAAAAATAAATAAAAAATTCAACATGTTATAGACTTACAGGCCACATAAAAAAAAAAAACGTGTAACATCACAAAAAGTTCAGGCTTTGGCTGAATAACACAAGGCTGTAAAACATTCAATATCCCAGACTCTTGATTTCTCATGAGTGTCGCTCTGTGTGATATCACTGAGTATATAATTAGTCATGCTTAAACGGCTGTCATTCAGAAAGGCTTGTCACATGCTCTGCTGACCATCAGGCTGAGGTTCTACCCTTAAACTAGCCGTTTTAGAAACATGAAGTTCAGGGGCCAAAAACTTGTCAATCAATTCTAATCAGCGTTTGGTTCACTCAACCATGAACTGCGCAGAGCAATGCTAATTTCAGAGGAATCGTGGTTTCACAATAACGGGTGTTCTCTGCAACTGGTCATGAATGTTTAACTAAAAGTTCAGTCCTTTTGTTACGCTGATAAATATAACTTGTTGATCCACACAACACTAAAAGTTCTTTTTTTTTTTTTTTGCCAAGTCTTAAACACCAAACAAAGGTTCACGCTAAATATGATATACAGCAGTTATCCAGCGGTGGTTGCTTGTGCACTGTAAGTTCAGTTAAGTGTCTTGTATGTACTTACAGAGTGATCCATTGAGATTGAGATGGCTGTCTGCAGTCACCAGACCTCTCACATTCATACTGCCACAGTAACTGTCATGCACTGAAACACACAAGACAAAAATCGGAGCAGCCCACAAACAATTCCAGCATGTATTTCCATAGTTATCTATCAAACAGGGAGAGTGTGGATGTGAATTTGCACATAAGACATGGCAAATTCATACAACACAATTTCACAGCATGCAATGACAAATATTTTTAAATAGAAAGGGAAGGTAAAGAATCTCTCGTTTGAGCGTGTGCTCTGCTTTTACACTAAAATGGACAATCAAATTAAAATCATGATGTGTCCTAGTGTGATTATTAAACCGCAAAAGGCTGCAATCTTAGTCTGCATGAGCTTTATGCTTTAAATTAATGTGTGAAGCGGACTGCTTACACATCTGAAACCTCACAGACATTGAGAATAATTTGCGTTGCATGAGATGACAAAGCAGAGCACTTATGCACTGCGAAGTACGCAGCACATGCAAATGATATATTTATGTAATTAAATCACAGCATTTGCACTTTAATGATCACACTGGGCCATGTTGTGAATAGTTTATCCGGACAAGTAAAGCTTCGGTCAAAACTACACATCAAAATAAAATTAATGTCAAAATAAAAGCTCACGTCAAAATAAAAGCTAGACACCTCATACTGAAGAAATTGCAACAGAAATATATTACAAATGTATAGTGAAATGTAATATTAACTGTAGTAATAATAATACTAATGATAAATAAAATAATAAAAATTAAGCAAGAGTGATTTTGTACTGAATAAAAGTTTGTTAAAATTTTAATAGTATGTTGAAATGTAATTGTTCTATTTTAACTTGTTAAAATTTTAAGAATTAATTTGATTAGACACCATTTTGATGATGCAATTAAACTTTAAAATATGGAATTTTGAAAACATGAAGAAAAAAAGGAAAACAGGATTTAGGAAATCAAACAGATTTCAGTAGGGCCCTACTTAAAAAAAAAAAAAAACACTTGCAATGTATACTATACTGACAAACACTTAAAAGAAACATGAATTTCTTTAAAATGTATTTACATTGAATTGCAACTTTTTAAATGGGCTAAAGCAGTGTTTACAATAGCACATTACCCTATTAGCATATTTTTGCTGTGGTTTTGAAATCGGTTTCGAGAACCGTGAAATTTCACCGGTATCGGTATCGACTATTGATATTTAGGTATCGTGACAACACTCATTATTAATTATAAATAATAATATTAACGTGGTTGATGTTGGTAAAAAAAGAAAAAAAAGAAAAAAGAAGCTATATCAAGAATGAGTATTGCACCAACCTCCAGAGTAATAAACCCATTTGGAATATAAAGATGCATTAAGAAAGCTTGACGGTGAAAAATGAAACGGCCCCTTCAACTTGAACTGAGTAGGACTCTACATGAGCCAATGTTCTCACCTGTCTTAACACTGTTCAGAGAGGTGGTATGAGTGACGTCTGTATCTGTCTGATGGACTGTAGAGGATACGGATGCAGAGTTCGCTAAAGAACATGCCGTATCTGTCTCCGTCCTGTCTGCGTTGAAGGAGCAGTCCTTACAAACGTAGCCATTATCCACATTAGTGTGTCTCTCTGTTTTGCTAACGTCTCCATTCCCCAACAATGAGCTCTGGTCATTTCTCCTCCTCCGTGCTAAATACAACATAAAAAATAAAAACCTAAATAGTCAAAGCACGCTACTTAAACGAACTAAATTCCAGAGGACTGATTATAAACTGGCTAGTGTTTTTTTTTTTTGTGAGCGGCAAACCAGTTTTATTGTGATACAAACTGTTTACTCCACAAACCTAAACAAAATCTAGAATTTCAAGTTGTTTATACATTGTTTCACACATAGTTTATACAGTCAAGGTTAAATTAGGAACAGCTTCTGCGCAACTCCTCCACTTTTAAGCTTTACCCTTTGATCTAGACCAGTGGTTCTCAACCTTTTTTTGATGAATGCCCCCCTATTTCATTCCCTTACCCCAGCCCCCTTCTCACTGGTTCTCACAGTGCTGCAATGATCAGAGGTGCACGTTTAAGAGCTCGAGACCGGTCTGAGTGTAAAAACGCACCTGTTTTGCGCTCGCGCTGCTCTGTCCATTGAGCTGTATCCACCTATAGAGCCATACGGGTGCATTAGTGGAGGTTGTGACTTCGCCTGTCTATTTGACGCTGCTATACCAGATACGTCGCTAGATTTCAGAATCAGATGAACTGCGGTAAAAATGCATACCAACTCATATAATGGGAGTCTAGATAAACATTTTAATGCAAACAGGAACTTGATGATAGATTTGATTAACATGACTAATAAACGTCCCCCATTTGTAACCTAACAACCCCCTCTCTACTAATTTGCTTTCATGGCATCCTTTGAACGCCCACTGGGGGGTGAGGTACCGCCCCCGTTGAGAACCCCTGATCTAGACAAAATCAATCCACCAACTAACCAATCACATAAACAAGACCTATGACAAAAACAAAGAAACATGTTAAATTCTTACTGGTAAACTGAACAAGTGACACGACCCAATGTGTGACTAGTATGGCATCATCATTATCAAATCGGTGCATTCATCTAGTCTTTTTTGGAAATTATCTGGTTGTATAGGACAAATTATCCACACTTTCTTTTTTTTGGATTTTCTCCCCTTTTCTCCCCAATTTGGCATGCACAATTCTCAATGTGCTCTAGGTCCTTGTAGTGGCATAGTGACTCGCCTCAATCCGGGTGGCAAAGGACGAATCTCAGTTGCCTCCGCGTATGAGACGTCAATCTGCGCATCTTATTACGTGGCTTGTTGAGCGCATTACCGCGGAGGCCTAGCGCGTGTGGAGGCTTCACGCTATTCTCTGCGGCATCCACGCACAACTCGCCACGTGCCCCACCGAGAGCGAGAACCACATTATAGCAACCACGAGGAGGTTAACCCAACGTGACTCTACCCACCCTAGCAACCCAGCCAATTGGTTGCTTAGGAAGCATGACTGGAGTCACTCAGCATGCCCTGGATTTGAACTTGTGACTCTAGGTGTGGTAGTCAGCGTCTTTACTTGCTGAGCTACCCAGGCCCAAAATTATCCGCACTTTAAGTTAAGAGAAGTGGCTTTAAATGGTGACTGAGCAGCAATATGGTTCTAATTATCCATTAAGTATAAATGCACAGTATATATATAAATACAATATATTAGGGCTGTGAATTGATTAAATTTTTTTAAAAACTAATTTATCACATAGTTTTCTGTGATTAATCACAATTATTCGTGATTAAATTATGGTACATGATACATTACAACACACATTACAAAATTATAAATATATTACTTTATACTTTGTCTGCAAGAAATTGTCTGTCATCATTCATTTTAATTATTTAAATATGTACATGTTCAAATGTTCAGTGGTCATGTTGTAATTACAATTTGGGCAAAATCTACTGGTGTTTTCTGGTGAACTTTTTAAATATAGGATCAGATGGGCCGATTCAATTCATATCAAACTTTATTGGCAAGAGAAACTTAAGTGTACATATTAGCAAATGCATTATTAGACACTATACTTACAGATATAAAATGTATTGAATGCTGAAGTTTAATTTGTTGAAATATAAAATCTAAAAACTGACTGCTGTTCAGTTTCTACAAGTAAGACATGCACAAACGTACATTGTAAAATGCCCTAACCCTGCCTCCACCCTAATCGGAGCCTGTAAGGCCGAGTAGTTTGCAAGGACCAACTTGGGACACCTTTCTCCTTTCGCGTGAGGTTTCAAGAAGTTTATCTAAAAATAAATAAATAAATAAAAAAAACGGATACTGCATTCATTTACCACATTAAACAAAAAAATATTAAATCGCGTTACATTTCCCAGCCCTAATACATACTGTATTTATACAATGTATATATGGGAGTGACTTATGACACATAATGCTGTTAGACACAAAGACGCACATTTGAAGAAACACACTTCATTGCACGTGTTTGATTCACTGTGTGCTCAGAGAATTAGTGACGGGTTGCCGCTCATGAGCTCAGCACGAGCGCTTCTCACGGAACATGTGCATGCATACATTGAGTTCTCTTTTTTTCTCTGTTTAAGTTGTCTGAAAACAGTTTGCAATAATTCATTTCATACCCTGGTTATGTCATTGTATTTGCACTTTGGAAATTAAAATCAGCAATTTGGGAATCATAATTATAATCATAATTTGTGTTATGTCATGTTCATAATTTGCCAATATCATGATAAACTAATCCTGAAGGAAATCTACAGGAAAACAAATCTCCAATCTTTTGGAACAAGGCATTACAACCAGACACTACGCTTTTTTGGTAATTTTTATGTTGTGTCTAAATTGTCATTTCAGCTGTAGAAAATACGTATTTTGCCTTGCAAAGCCAAATCGCAGTAACTACACGTGGTCAAAATTGAGTTAGTCTCTGATCGATCCTGTTATAGACTGATTTTTAGACAGTATGAATGACCACTGACCAGAGAATGTGTGTGTGGTCGAGCTCTTTCTGAGTGTGGACTGATCCAGCAGATTGGAGATCAGAGACGCATCGCTGGCTGAACTGATGAAGCTCAGGTCCGACGTCGTCTGATCTTTCTGAGGAGTTTGAGTCACATTCTGAGACTCGTACATGGACGATTTCTGCTGCTGCCTTCTGCTCCGAACAGACCTGTGGGAATAATACAGGGTTGACCCACTTTCATGCTGATTTTTGAAATGTTTGAGTCCGTCAAATGGCCCATAATTTCTGGCAAGAAAAGTTGTAAGAACTTGCTGTAAGTCATGCCAAAAATGTGCTGCCATGCCGATCGCACAAACACACCGTTTGGGGGAATTTCCATCCTTTGGCGTTAAAACAACTGATTCGCCACAAGTTCATTTGTCTTTGAAAACGACTCTAACATTACTTGTGCATCAACTTTATTTCCTATATCAAACTGGAGTTTGCCACTATCAATAGTAAGACATGTCAGTATAGAGCTGCCACTCCCTGTTCCAAACCCGTATGACTTTCGGGGGAGTAAATGATAGAATTTTTTATTTTGGGTTACCTATTCCTTGTAAAAGATGAACGAAGAGATTAACTGGTCACATATGATGAAATGTCATGAAAAGACAAATGTTTTCATCCTAAACATGATATCTATCTCATGTAATGTGCTGGCATGCAGCTATGGGAGTTTGCAGATAAGAAGTGAAGTTGGTTATCTTCTATTGACAGAGAAATGAACAGCTGACCTGCTGACGCTCGAACTGCTGCCACTGTTACGCTTGTAAGAGCTCAAGTTGTGATTCGGTGTCATTTCCGTGAGACTGCTGTCGCCATAGAAACCAGTGGTGGTGTGTAGTCTTAAACTCCGGCGTGACATTCTGGGTGAGTCGTACACCGGATTGATCTTGTGCTCTTTCTCGAACTCAAGTGCCGCGGACGAGTAACTCGAGCTGGAGAAGAAAAGGGGGTTTTAAAAAACATGTACATTTAGTTATAGTCACAGCTGGTGGGTTATAAATGATCATAATCAATCTTAAGACACCTGCTATCAGTGGTTAAAAAAAAAAAAAAAAAACAACCAAATGCGTTGCCACTCCTGGAAAACCGAGGAACATTTCAAGCAGACGTGAAGTTAAGAACATTCAATATACCTTGAAGCACTCTGAGGTCTATAATTACAGGTGAAATATGTGACTTGTGCACCTGCCAAAAACCACCCGGCCCCATAAACTGGGCGGTTGCAGTAAGGGAGGTCACCAAGATGCCTACGGCAACACTAGAGTACTAGAGTTCTTCGTGAGAGAGAAAGACGGGGAAAAAAGATATGCCTTATGCAGATGATATTTGCTACATAGGCACAATTTAAATTTGTATACAAAACTATACAAATATTGAATACAAAACCAGCAGCACTTTTTGTAATGTCTTGTGAGAGAAAAAAAAAAAAAAAAAAAAAAAAAAAAACTCTACGACAACAGGTGGAAAAATGCCAATACAAATTAGATCTAATACAATTGTAAATATAAACATAATAATAATAATAATAGAAAAATAAACAATGACAGTTTAACACAAATCTACAATTTTGTTTCATAAGACGGCTACAACTTGTGTTAGATTTGACAGATTAGATGATTAAACGAAAGTACGACACAAAACCATCATAGAGACATTTTTAGCTATAGAATTAATTCTAATGATACAAGTTATTGACAAACATGTAATAATGTTCAATATAAATGTTTGCTGCAAAGCCATGAGGTGAAATGATCTCCTCAGTCAAATCAGCTCTGCTGTCTCGAAGCCACAGCCGTCTACGAGAGCCCTCGATATAATTTTTCAACAACAAATCAGATACAAATTTTTACTTATTGCGCACGGTTTTTACCACCACTTCCGTATTTGACGTCAGCTATGATGCTGACTAAGGATTGGTCTATTGTGTGTAGTAGGCTTTTGAGCAACGAAAATTACCGCATAGCACCACTTAGCGTCCAGCCAATGATATTACCAGTATAACTGGTTTTGAACACGGATACCACTTTAAGTCACGATAGTTGTATGACAATTATGACATTGTGGCAAGACTAGTGTCCACCTGCTTCCTGGGTCATTAATAAACCAGGTCACTGAAACATAGAAGAGGGTATTGAAACATAAACATGAATCTTTGTGTTGCTCCCATGAAGCATTTGTATTATTCCAAGAGTAACTAAAAGCCTGCCACTAATAACAATGATCACGGTTTAAAAGTCAAGCTAAGGAAAAGACTCCACGGTGTGTGGTCCTTGTTAAGATGTCGACTTTATGATAGATCACATAGTACTAGCCAAGCATTTAAGGCTGTGGCCTGGTAACAAAAATGTTGCAATGTTACAGGTATGTGCAGTTTATAGAGAAAGCACAGTAATCACCGAAACCTTGAGCGAGATATTTCTCTGCGGGTAGCTCTAAAAGGGCTGTCCTATTAGGGATGTGCCACGGTGGTTGACTTATCGACTAGTCATCCAACAACTGACTAGTCGATTAGTGGGGTCGACTACTAACATTAATATTTTCAGTGGTGGTGGTTTTAATGGGAGACACAATTCTATAATTAATTGAGGGAGATCAATTGCTTCTTGAAGAGTGTTTTTGAGTGATGATAGATTGCTGTGCTTAAAAGTGAATAATAGTCAGCATGATAAAACCCTCTGCAAGAAGTTGTCTCTTTAATGCTTTTAGTCCATTTAAGTGCCGCATCAACAATACATTACAAGACGATCACTGTCGGACGTCAAATCCTCTGCTGAGAGTAATGTTCCACTTCCAGTACTTGTGAGGTGCTTTACAGATTAAAGTCTTTTGCTGACACTGCTTAAATAAAGTTGCAGTAAAAAAGGTTTAAACTGCTTGATGTCGTGAACTACACGTGTGCCAGCAATACAATCTTGCAGTTCTGCGCTTTTGAATGTGCAGCGAAGATCGCCCTGAAGAACTCCGGTTACATTGAAGCTTGTCACTCTGCATTCAGGATACGCATATGCAGTTTTGTGCTGCTCTGTATTGGAGCCTTTCATATGGTGTTGTCACTGTACCACAATTTCAGTAGTTGCTAACGATACCCTACTGAAATCTGTTTTACTTTTTTTTTTATCTTTTTTTTTTTTACTATTATTCCAGAATTCCATGTTTCAAAGTTTAATTTCATTTTATCATCAAAATGGTGTCTAATCAAATTAATTCTTAAAACTTTTAAAAACTTTTACCAAGTAAAAAGCTGAGTCACTACACCACCACGAGGACTTAGAGCACATTGGGAATTGGGCATTCCAAATTGGGCAGAAAATGGAAGAAAAAAAAAAAAAAGAATTACTTTTCAACGTAATGTTGAGATTAAGTTAAAATTTCTTAGCAATCTTGTTTTCATTTTAATTTTATGCCCAATTCCCAATGCGCTCTAGGTCCTCGTGGTGGTGTAGCGACTCGCCTCAATCCGGGTGGCGGAGGACGAATCTCAGTTGCCTCCGCGTCTAAAACAGTCAATCTGCCCATCTTATCACGTGGCTTATCGAGCACGTTACCGCGGAGGTGTAGCGCATGTGGAGGCTCACGCTATTCTCTGCGGCATCCATGCACAACCACGTGTCCAACCGAGAGCGAGAACCACATTATAGCGACCAGGAGGAGGTTACCCCATGTAACTCTACCCACCCTAGCAACCAGGCCAATTGGTTGCTTGGGAAGCCTGGCTGGAGTCATTCAGCACTCCCTGGATTCGAATTTGCGACTCCAGGTGTGGTAGTCAGCGTCTTTACTTGCTGAGCTACCCAGGCCCCACATTTCTTAGCAAACTTCACAGAAAATTCACTAAATATTTGAAAACAGAAACAAATATTCTGTTAAATTGGGTACGGTTATCGGCCGATGCACATAAAGGGCACATGTCACAGCCGCGTAGATACAGCATCTAGAACATGTGATTAAAGAACACAGAACATGAAATAAACTGAGGAAATAAGAAACACACAGAGCAAACTTCTTAAAATAACAGTCCCTCAAAGGCTGGGCCTTCCTCCGAGACATAGCCATTGGAACTGTGCCACATCAGATCATCTCAAAGAAAAACACACCCATCCAAACACTAACGCTACTGCATTTGAGCAAGCCTTCTAAAATTTCCTAGAAACACTAGATTTCACATTATCTACAGAGTGCATGGTTTCTCAGCCTGAAGCAATATGACATCAGCAATGTTATTATGACAGCTCCCGAAACATCAGGCCTTTGCCAATTTCTTTCTTTGCCATTTCTCACTCAGCCAGGAATGACTCAGCTAGCATTAAACTGAGATTTTTTAATGGCTGATATCTAAAAACCACAAGCCAAGTACACTTAATCTAACAGACCCAACAGTGTACCTAAAGTGCATTTTAGGGAACTAGGCCTATTTTATGTTTCCTGGAGATGTCAGAAAATACACCCTCGATAAAGCCCTGATCACACTAGGTTTTGAGCAAGCAAAATTATTTTGGACATCGCAGCGGACCAGGATATGGTTTTAATAAATAAGTCACAAATGACAAATATTATATTCAAAATGTTACAGTATAACATCTACTCACTTTCCAGCAACAATTAAAAAAACAAAATCACAGCTTTGAAATATATATTCTTTGAATAAAGCCAAGAGGTTAGAGTTAGGGCTTTCCCACCGAAACGGCAATGGTTCTAGTGCCAAGCCTGTACTCGGCTAGGGCAGTCTAGAGCTTATTGTAAACCAGGCGCACTTCAAAATGCGCTGAAAAGTTGTGTGTATTTCACAACGTGCATTAGCCTATGATTGAATATGACAGCTGTTTGGTTAAA
The DNA here is from genome assembly GCF_019703515.2 of Myxocyprinus asiaticus. NCBI lineage: Eukaryota > Metazoa > Chordata > Actinopteri > Cypriniformes > Catostomidae > Myxocyprinus > Myxocyprinus asiaticus. The sequence goes on along the minus strand of NC_059356.1, from coordinate 44,433,662 downwards.
AATGTTAACCAATAATGGTTACAATGTAAAAAAATAAAAAATTGTTAGAATAGAAAAAAAAAAAATAGGCCTGTGAGAAATGTAGAATAAACCTTAAGTATTGTTCTAAACATGACGTGCACTGCAGAATACAAGATAGTTTGAAGGAATAGTCCAGTTTCAATACAAGTTCAGCTCAATCGACAACATTTGCGGCATAATGTTGATTACCTCGAATTAATTTTGACTCATCCCTCCTTTTCTTAAAAAAGCAAAACAATCGTGGTTACATTGAGGCACTTACAATGGAAGTGAGTGGGGCCAATTTTTGGAGGGTTTTAAAGTAGAAATGTGAAGCTTATAATTTTACAGTATAAAAGCACTTACATTAATTCTTCTGTTAAAACTCATTATTTGAGCTGTAAAGTTGTTTAAATAGTCGTCATTGTATGGTTTGTTAACATGGCAATGTCAAATTGGTTGTAAAATTGGCTATAACTTTACACAGGAAAGGTCAGTAAATTATTTTCTCACTAAAATCATGTTAATACACATGCTGTTTACGTCTTTTGGCTATACTTGTTAAAATAATCACTTTTTCAAGTTCAAAAATTGGCCCCCATTCACCCCCTCACTGTAACCTTGATTTTTGCTTTTTTTTTTAAAGGTGGGGCAAGTCAAAATTAATTTTTGTGGTAATCAACATCATGTCACAAATGCTGTCGATTGAGCTTAACTTGTATTGAACATGGAATTTTCCTTTAATCAGTTAAGCAGTTGGCACATCGTTGAAAATAGCCTTTATGATCAGCAGGGTAAAAATTAAAAAACAAATGGCACACCTAGCCTAAAATAGTCATTTTCTAGGCTACTCACTACTTACATTTTTATGATAAAAAAATGTATAATAATTAAATAAAATTGTCAACATGTTCCCGTGAAAGACAGGACCTGACTCAACTGAGGCGATTACCTGCACTTGAAAAAGCCCGCTCGGCTGGAAAAGAAATTGCAAGCACGCACAGATTTAAAGACGACTCTAATGTGAATATCCGCAGGGACATGCAAGCCAACGTTTCGGAAATCTGCTTCCCGCACCACCACCGAAGTGATGTGCGAAGCTACTCTGCTCGTCTTACGAGAGGATATTTTCCTGCGTGCGCCACGAGTGAGAGAGGGAAGCACGTGCAGCCTGAGGTGAAATGAAACTTTGTACACATCTGCTCCAGACATCCTCTTTTTGAATAATTGTATTAATTATACTCAAAACGTAACATTAACATGACCGTAATTTAAGGGCATCCTTTGTAAAAAAAAATATATAGCCAAACAATAATGTGTAACAAATGTTGAACAGATTAATGGGGAAAAATATTGATAGTGTCGACTAGCAGCATCAGTATCTAGTCGACTAGACTCGCACATCTCTAATGGTGGTCAACCGATCTGGGGGTTTTTAATGGTGGATGCTGATGCAACCATGGATGGCATGTGTGCATTAGTAATCACATTATCCCACAGTGTGCAGTGTGTCCAATAGTATCCATCTGCAGAGCCGCAGAGCAGTGTTTTTAGTGTATAAATGGCTGTGAACTCTCAAATTATATTTTCCACCAGAGATTTCAGCTCGTGAATCATGGGAAGTTTCATATAACGAACCCTTCAGAAACAGGAAGAACTTAAGGTCTTTTTAAAATAAAAGTCCCACTGAAATGAGCTATATTTAACTGGATGTGTGAAATTGAAGACATTACGACAGAAAAATATTACTACTGTATAAAAGTGTAATATTCAAAGTTGTAGCAATAATAACAATAATATAATATTAAATGGTTATATTATTAGTATTATTATCTGTAAGCAATATCACAAAAGCTGAATACCAGTACTGAATATCAGCATATTATAATTCAGCCATGGCAGCCTCAGGTAATCAGACTGTTCAGACTTCATTAATACTGTAAAGCTCTGTTGTGCATCTTTTTTGTTTCTGAACAAAAATAATTTATAAATTATTATATTTTCATTTGACCAAAGCTGTAGAGTATGTATTTGATTAAACAATTTGATCATAACATTATTTTAAAAAAATGTAATTAAAAAAATAAAAAAATAAATAAAAAAAGGCATAATTTTTATCTATAAGACTTTATGCAGTTCTTTGTCAATTTTCTGTGTAATTTAATCAAAAATGATTTTTTTATTTTTTTTATTTGTTGCCTAAGTATCGAGTTAGTATCAGTACCGAGGTACCAGGGCTAGTATCATACCGAAGCCAAAATTTTGGTATCGGAGCCCTAGCCCTAACCCTAACCCTAGTGCACATGAAGCGGTTTTATTTTGAAGTTGCCCTCAAGTGCTAGTGTGTAGACCATCATGTAACATTCATAAATCAGAGGAAGTGAGTTTTGATCCTAGCTGACAGACGTTTCAGAGGCAGATATTATACGAGCGCTCGACCGGAAGAAAATGCTGGATTTTCGTGAAAGAGAGTCTGACAGAATACGTGCTTTAGAGGAAGATTTACGAGCGCTCCACAGGACGCTGGATTGCTCAAGTTTTGTGAGGTTTGTGAATTGCATCTGTTTAAATGAGGTCTCCGCATATTTGCAGACGGTATATGATAGAAGTTTTATTGATATTTGCATTTATCATTTGACAAGACAGTTAAAAAGTAACAGGGAACTGCTGAGGTGAGACAGGGAGAGTGAAACACTCGAGCACTTTAACATTATGATCTGCGCGCGTCTCTGATATATGGACCGTTTCAATAAAACAGTGTTGCAAACCGGTCTATTATTGTGGTAACACGACGGCACGTAACAACAAAATGAACTGTGATTGGTCATTTACATGTCGCAGACGGCTCCTTCACATGCAAGCAGTCGATTATCGGCACCGTCGCGGCCTTAAACAAATCGGGAAAATTTAACGGCCGATGTGATTGAAAAATTCATAATATCGGCCGATATATCGTCGACCATTAATCCCTTGTCTTTATTTGACCAGATGGTAGAAACACAGTACAAACTTTCTCAGATTCCATCTCCCTTACAAACAATAAGCCAAAGCCTGTGACACAGACGTCTGACAGAAGAAAACAAGATTAGCGAGAACACAGCTAGCTCACTGTCAGATTAAGAACCTGATGGCTCACGAGTGTCTGAGCTCGGACTGAAGAGTTCAAGGCTTTATTTCAGAGACACTACTGAGCGGGGTTAAAATCAGACACAGCTCTGATTTTAGTTGCGAGTTTGCAATCTGAATTAAACCTGATAAAAGACTAGGTACATATATACTTGTCTTTCATTTTTCATGTTTTCCTTACTATAGAAACCTCTGAAACTGCGCTCAAGCTGAGGAAATGGACAGTTTTGCTCTTGGGTCTTTCAGTTTCCAGACAGAAACTACTATTAGAGATAAGAGGGGAAAATTAAGCACTGTGGTTATTCAAATTCAGCGATATCACTTCCTGTTACAGCTCATCTAATGCGTAACACTCTAAATGTTACTTCAGTGCATTGATACACACACACACACACACACACAACTGTACAGCTGTCGAATACTACAGCAGCTGTTGAGCGTGAGTGCAATGCAACAGACTATCCATTCAAACGTATTCCTTTATAAATATTCCTTACATGCAGGATTCCTTCCCTGCATTTCCACCATGCACATCTTCTACAATCTTGCATAATATTTCACCAAATCCCTATAGTTCCACTCCGATGTCTAAATCAGTAGCAGCTATATTAAAACAGCTCTTTCTTGGTTCTTCCTAACCCAGTCTCCCAACAGCTACGCTAATGCTCAAGCATGTACTGCATTTGTGAGCACATCTAATTTGCACCCAAATTTGCATAAGCTCGAAACACATTGCATTTACTGTAGGTGCAACAAACTATTGACGCATAGCAAACGACTGTACGCAACAAACTCTTTAACAGCTTACAATTAGGGATGGGCATTCATCAATAATTTGGTATTCGAATATTTAAGCTCATAAATGAATATTCGATTATTTAAATGAAGGTAATTATTGAGAAAGAGACGTTGTAAAATTATTTTTTTAGTCATAAAGATTGCGTCACCATTAAAAAAAAAAAAAAACTTCTAATTATATCCAAAACAAGCTTATATCATGTCCTGTGTTTTTTCTGTTGAAACTATTTAAACAAGCAATTCATGAAAACAAAAAGAAGAATAGAAAGCATTTAAGCTCACGCAAAGCGAAGAAAAAGAAACCGCTAATGAAGTAGACTGACGCGGTTAACGTACAGGACGAGTATAAACACTCGGCATATAATAGTTATGTTTATATTGTATCTCATGTCATGTTTTTGTTGAGAAAAACAAGCATATCCACATGCTCAGTAAACTATACTCATTTATAGACACCAATTTAAATGATGGAATGTCCCTAACCTCAGCTAGCATAGTCTTTCTCGGATGCCATGTTTGTTGTTTACAGAAGAGTCACGAGGATTACGTTGCTACGGGGGACGCTGCTTTCTGACGAGCTGCACATATACGAGAGTAAAGTGTACACCGCTTATCCAGTACATTTAAACAGGAACACAGCTTTCTCACAGTAAGCCACATTCTCATATCCCGCATTTTTGGTGTCCATCTGAACGTACTGACAGAACCGTTTGCTCAAATGTGATCAACTGTTGTGTCCACACTCAACAGCGCCACCCAGTGCATTCTGTTATAACTGACAGTTTTAGATGCATTTCACTGTATATATGGCCGGCAAAGCAAAACTTTGCGAAATTCGAATAGTACTAATAATTATTGCAGAATTAATACTCGAATATTCCGACTACTCGTGCACATCCCTACTTACAATATCAGTCTAAAAAATTAATCAAAACAAAAAACAAGACTAGTTGCATAATTATCATGCTTGAAAAAGAATGAAGAATTTATATCCTCATAAATTCCCTCATCATGCTTTTTAAACTAATTTTAGATCCAGTCTTTGCCAAGAAAAGGGCAAACAACTAGATGAGCACCGGTACAAGCGGATGACCAATAAGTGTACACAAATCTCCCTTATGTCGATAGAACCATTTACATGAAAAGGATCTCAAATTACAATTTGAAACAAATTGTGCAAAGAAAACTGGCTTCTTTTATATTTAAGAATTTCACTGGAATTGCTATTATTTTTGCTGTAACTGTGTCCGGTCCTACTCGACCCGCCCTGAGCGGGATTCGAACCGGCGGTCCCCGGCATGGGCGTCGGACACGTTAGCAAGGAGGCTAGAAAAGCCATGGCTTGTAGCCTCGGTTGCTAGTGCGTCTCTTACGGCCAGGAGAGTGAGGTTTACACATTGCACAACTATCACATACCAGCTAGCTACCGTTACACCCACCCCTCTAAATCTCACTCCCATCCGGGTCATGGCACCAGTGTCACCGGTCCTACTTGACCCGCCCCGAGCGGTATTCAAACCGCTGATCCCCGGCATGGGAGTCAGACATGCTAGCAAGGCTATAAAAGCCATGGCCTCTAGCCTCGGTTGCTCATGTGTCTCTTCAGGCCAGGAGAGTGAGGTTTACACAGTGCACAGCTATCACGTACCAGCTGGATACTGTTACGCTACATTATCCATAGACTAGTTAACAATAAAGTTTTTCTTCATAGGCTATACATTTATATTTAAATAATGTATAGTTAAAGGTTTGTGGGGTTTTTTTACATATAAAAGAGTACCCCCAATTGTATCACAGAGTGAGGTATAGATATTCTAAACTGATCGGGATAGCCAATACTGAGATTTAAGGTATCATAAGAGAAAAAGTGGTATCGGTGCATCCCTAATTTAGATTCCCCTTTTGACTGTCTATCAAGTCATTAATTTACTAGGAAACTGCTGGCAGAAAACTTTAGTTGTCAAAAGCATTCAGCTCAACATGCCTGTGCTCTATTCTCGCTGCGTTCCTTTCTCTGCAGAGCTTACACAATTACTTTCTTTGTATGCAATTCTTGACCTGTCTGTCACACACCGAGTAACTCTAATTCATCATGTCGCTGTGAGTGCCAGCGACAGATGGCTCAACCGTTCGTCATGCGATCTCACTGCTTTTTACAATGCTTTCTGCCTTGAGATCACGGTCATGCAACCTACTGTACACTTATTGCAGTGTGCACTCAATGGTACTGCTGAAACAACCCAGTACAGGGGTCAATGGGACTGAATTGGTATTAGTAAGAGTAGCGACATACTGCAAGACCCTGACCCTACTGCACTGACAAAAAAAACAAAAAACAAAAAAACAATTATAAAATCACAAATTTATAAAATAAAATAAAAAATAAATAAATAAAAACTGTATTTTTACACTTGCACAATTAAAGTGATAGTTCACCCAACAATTCATTTACTTATCCTCATTTTGTTTCAAACCCATTTGACTGTCTTTCTCCCATGGAACTCAAAAGATGTTATGCATCTTTCTTCTATACCAGGTCAGCAACCTTTTTACAAAGAGTGCCATTTTTTATTTTCTGGTCAATGGCTGTGCCGAAAGTGTGACGAGACTCGCACTGTGCGTGCAAGCCATTCGCGCATCACAAGCCGATCAACTATTTAGCCCTTTTTGGTGAATCGCACCTGCAATATCCTAAAACGTTACTTCCAGGTTTAAATTTATATTTTGAATAGACTTAGATTTTTGAACCCCTCGATGTAGGTTTATGTTTTCTCTTTTAATCGTTTAATGTAATTTTGAGTGTGACTACAGTTTAAGGACGGTGTACCTGTATGCTGGGTTGGAAATCTCAAGGATTAATAGTGGTGTTTTCCTTATTACATCAAGTGTTGTTCTGAAAGCAAAAAGAAACAAATGAAACACGGAATGAAGGCTGTCATCCACACAGTCTGACTGAAGCGGGAGCTTTTACTTGCGTGATTAACCGAATGTGAAGCGCTGCCGGCTCGTGATGCGCAAATGGCTTGCATGCGCTGCAGGAGTCTGTTGGGTATACTGCAGTCTCGTCACATTTTTGTCTGGCCTCCCATTCAGCTCATGAAAACACACTGCGTGATGAAGGATTACATCAAGATGTAGATTGGAATGCAGATGCAGAATTTATATAAATAGTCTACTCTCTCGCCGTCGCTGGCGTGCCAGCGATTACCCCTCCGCGTGCCAATGCTGGCATGCGTGCCATAGGTTGCCGACCCCTGTTCTATACCACAAAAGCGAATGTTGAATGAGACTTACATACTGCCCAACATTTTTTTCTTTGACTTTTATGCATGCAGTTATGATCTCAAATATATTGGGAGACTATATTTAATCATTTTAATTCTATACACACTTCTTCTGAAAAAGTAGATGGTAATTAACTGTTTAAATACATAAATGTTCAATGCAAGTTAAAAGAATAGTTCAATAGGTACTTTAATTCAAAAACAAAGATTCTCTCATCATTATCTCACCCTCATGCCATCCCAGACGTGTATGGCTTTCTTTCTTCTGCAGAACACAAATGAATATTTTTAGAAGAATATCTCAGCTCTGTAGGTCCATACAATGCAAGTGAATGGGTGCCAAAATTTTTAAGCTCCAAAATCCACATAAGGGCAACATAAAAGTACTCCATAAAACTCCAGTATTTAAACCCATATCTTCAGAAGCGATATGATAGGTGTGAGTGAGAAACAGATCAATATTCAAGTCCTTTTTCCTTCACCTTCTTCTGTTTTTGGCAATTCACATTCTTAGTGCATACAGACCCCTAATGGGCAGAGAGGAGCATTTATGATAACAAATGACTTAAATATTGATCTGTTTCTCAACCACACATATAATTTAGTGTCTTAACATATACATTTAACCACTTCAGTCACATGGATTACTTTTATGATTCCTTTATGTGGATTTTGGCGCTTCATAATTTTGGCACCCATTCACTTGCATTATATGGACCTACATAGCTGAAATATTCTTAAAATCTTCATTAGTGTTCTGCAGAATAAAGTCATACACATCTGGGATGGCATGAGGGTGAGTAAATGATGAATTTTCATTTTTGGGTGAACTATCCCTTTAAGCTCATTTAACAGCATTTGTGGCATTATGCAAACATCGTGGTTACCGTAAGGCACTTAAAATAGAAGTGAATGGGCCAGTCCTTAACAGGATTCCCACTCTTTTCAAGGCACAAATTTCCAGGACATTTTGGGTGTCCAACAAGTGTAATATTTAAGCAAAAACACATGCGTCCATTTAAATCAAGCTTTTATTTTGGAGTTTCTATGATTTGACAGTAGTTTCTCACCTCCAGATAAGCAGTTTACTCCATGGCTCATTGTGATTATTTATCCATGTAAAGCAGTTATTTAATTTAATAAATACATAGTCTGTGTGTTCTGTGGACTTCAAAGCACTCTCCATCTCAGTCATCTCACACACACAAGAGCGCGTGATTATCATGATGAGGTTTTTTCAGAGCGGCCGTCTCTACACATTCATTTTGAAGCGTGTATCATTTGCAGATTATTTATTCAATTAAATCAGAGACTTTAGTTAATTATCACACTAGGACATATCACAATTTTAATTTGATAAATAGTACATTCAAACATAAATTTTTGTCCAAATAATGTCATATTCCACGACATTCTGCGTTTTATTGCTAACGCCATTTTTATGACTAGATTGTGTTTTCTGCATACTACATGTGGTAACCGCAGTGTAAGCCGACTCCGATCATTTAATTATTGAAAATGTCCGAATCACCATGCTACCGACTCAGAGCAAATAGAAGAGAATTTTTATTTTTTTTTTAAATCAGTGATCCGACTGTCATCATTGTCTAAAGTTTATAACTGACAGGGATAAAAAAAAAAGCTGAGACAATCACTGATCCACGGACATGTTTTCTGGGGTTAGAATAAGCTAAAAGGACCAACTTAAGCTATTTTAATGATTCAAGTATAGAACATTATCTTCACAATTGTGCAGAATTAGCTGCCAAAAAAGGGTATTTTGTTGTGGCTTGCCTGTTTTCAAATTTGTTCAGTTTCATTAATGGATTAGTTTAGTGACCACTTCTGGAGATGCCACTAGGTGGCGACAAATGAGCGTCTTAAGTGCAAAGAGTGAGTCATTGAATTATTTTGATGTTCGTGACCGAAATTTACCAAGAGACTTTATAGTATTTAAGCATTATAAGAACAAAGCAGATCTATAATTTTCTGTTCAGTTTGTGAACTGCATGAGCATGACTTTTCATCCAAAAAGTATCAATATTGTCCTTACCTTCTCCTTTATTAAAATTTGCATGTCAAATCTACCGACTTGAATAGAATGTTTAAGCATTACAAGAACAAAGCAGATCTACTGCTGAGCATGACTTACCAGAAAAGACAACAATAATAGCCTAATAATAAGTATGCGTTTCAATAATGTCCTTTCGCCATTGTAAAGCGCATTTCACATGAGTTGAGTCGAGGCGACAACACTCACACTCAAAGCCAGCGTCAAGCGGCGCTTTGCCCTCCACATGACAAGTGTTGCAGAAAGCATCATGGAGGGGTGAATTTACAAGCTTGCCACGCAAGAAAGTGAGAGGTGCGCACAATTAACATTGAAAACATTTATTTGGAAGAGAAAAAAAAATGTATTTCATTGCAGAAAGTAAATAGAGGACTTGTTTATGTTTAGGTCTTAACATTTTTTTGTGTTTTTGGTAGGTGTAATTACTGTAGTTCAATAACTGTGGTCTCTGGATACTCGGAAACAATTAGGTAATAAATAAATTATGAGATTCAATATCTCTTCATAAATTTGGACAGTTTTTAAATGTTTATTGTTGCTTTGTACTCTCAAAGACATAATTTGTGAGGCAAAACCATGTGTGAAACACTTTGGTGTGAATTTGGAGGTGAGGTTGCGCTGGCGCATCGCTTCATAGACTTCAATGTATTCGGCAGCACTGACGCGAGTCATGTGGAAGCCCCTCAACACGTATAACACATTTACAACTCTTCCGCCCCTTTCTTTCCATGATGAACAAGGTAAACTCACATGCCGATGCTTAAGTAAACGAACAACATGCCCCTCTCATTCAGTCGGTCGGTACATGTACCAGGTCATTCAGTTTGTATATGAATGAGAAGTTTCACGAATGCCGGTTCTCACTCTGCAGGCACTGCTGTAGCCAAGCACGCGATTGGCCGTAGCAGTAACCAATCATGCAGTCTGGCTCGGTTGGACTGCAATTGCCAAGCACACAAATGGCTGCTGATGTAATCAATCACGAGGGTGTAAGCGCCCTTAACTGTTGATGTTGTTTCACAATGTGCAGCCACAAGCAGTGACAAAACGATATGAATGTGTGTATTTGACTGCTATTCCGAGTCCCGAATGTTCCATGTTTTTGTACATGTAATGGAAACCTTGCTAGCAACACATACAAACCGTTTTATTATACTGAAATATTTTCCAGGACAAAAAATTATTTTCCAGGACATTTAGGTATTTTTCTAATTTTCCATGACTGGAAAACTGCATTACAAAATTCCAGGACACGTGGGAATCCTGCTTAAGCATTAAAATTAGTGGTCGACCGACATGGGTTTTCTCAATGGCCGATGGTGATACTGTTATCTAGAGAGCAGGATGGCCAAAGGCTGATATAAATGCTGATAAACAGAATACAATTTAACAACAGCAAATCAGATAATGCACAAAATTCTAAAGTGAAACAAACGCTTTATGCAATATTTCATCATATTTAAATTAACTTCAAAAGAAAAAACCTTCAAATCAGAAAATGTGACTATCCATTGACAAATCCATAGGTAGATTTTAGAACTGACAAGAGAAAGTAAACACTTCTGTTAATCTGTCAAGCGAACATGGTTATTCGGCCAATGCCAAAAATAGCAAAATGGTCAAATATCGGCCGATTAATCGGTCTATCAAAAATATACACCGTTTCAAATTAATAGCCACAAGATGTAAACAATACACACCGTCTTACATGTTAACATGATTTTAGTGTGATAAAATTGCTTACTAACCATATCTGTGTAAAAATACAGCCAATACCAAGATTACAGGGAAGTTGTTATATTAAATATAACTACACTTAATAAGCGATTTTATCACACTAAAATCATGTTAACACCTGTAATGATTACTAGGCATGTAACGATATGCAAATTTCATGATACGGTGCAAAGCCTCACAATATGATCCAATACAAATTTGTTTTTTTTGTTTTTTTAAAAACCACCCACAAATTTTTCACTCAAACTTATTCAAGGATTCACAGGACGACACCATTGTTTGCCAAATTTGACAAGCTGTAATGCTACAATCTACTTGCCGTTTGCCATCGATCTTCTCGCCTATGTATTGTAGATCTGCTGCTCTGTTTTCCTGTGAGCGTTCAGCACCGCCTCTCCGGAGAGGAGACTCTTCCAGAGCTCTCAATGTTGGGGTGCTTGGTTTTAATTACACTATAATGTGTTTATGTATCGTACATTACATATGGCATTGAATCGTGAGTGTCGTATCATATGATTCAATATAACACAATATTTTTTTTACACCCCTAATGTTTACATTTTGAGGCTATACTTTTAAAACTATGTGTATTTGAACTTTTATAGACTGGCCCCATTCACTTCCATTGTATGTGCCTCACTGTAACCGCTATATATAAAAGAAGGGCGAACATTCCTTTAAAATAAATTACCTCACTGTCTTATTCATCTGAAATGCAGTTTAACTTATAGGGTATTATATGATCAAATTCACATTCACCTTTTTAACCTTATAACCTGCCTGAAGTCAAAAACATTGTAAAAGGAGACATCTGTGAAGCCACAGCTGCATTGTCATTTGACCATTCATCATGGCACCTGACACCGATTAAAAATATACCTGACCATAACTGCTAACAAGGATTTTAAAACTCAAACTAAAAAGTGGACAAAGACAAATGCTTTAACTAGGCCGGCCTAGTTTTAGTTTAAACCGTGTTCTTTGTCTGCAACCACAAACTCACACGACTTGAGCAATAAACAGGTTTAACCAGCCACGGAAATCCTAAAATGAGCAAATTCCCTCATTTGTTGAGGTAGAGGTGCAGTTCATAAAGTAGGCTAGTTACACAAATCTCTCTATTTACATGAAACTCTGGAAAGCATTTGATCTAGCCTACATGATGTACAAGATCTTTCAATTCTGTATGCAATTTTAACATATACAGAGACCACATGTAAACACTGAAAGGACAAATTTGAGGTTGGAAACAGCATTCTAGTTCCACCTAGTAAATTCTTCGTTCTTGTGAGCTCACCTGAGTGAATAGGTATAGCCGGTGTTATCCGGAGTACAGTGCGGTGGAGTATACGTGTGCAGGCGGGAAAAATCCATGGCAACTGGTTGAGCACGCTGTGAAGATCAAACCAAAAAAAGAAATACAGACATCTAAAGCCACACTGACAACTAACGTGTGATGGGTGTGCCTTTAAAACAGCATGTTAACATTAAATCTACACCCACAAAAGCATATATACTATGGGTGTACAGCACACACACACTTAAAAATTCAGCCTGCCTCTGGGAGGAATCTTGATAAGACACCAAAAAGAATATTGTTTCGTTTGCTCCAGGTGATTAAACACAGAGACAGTTCTTACTTTACACTATTACTCTTTCAGAGTAAATTGTGCGTTTTAAGGTGTAAACACTTCAGCCTAAAGTCCTGTCAATCAAACAGGATGTTTTAGATGAAGACAACACGAACACGCTGTTTTACATTGAAAGATATAAAGCGCTCATAAAGGCAAAAATGTCCCTGAAATTAAAGACTGTAAATCACAATTATAATTTCCTTGATATTAATTGTTCCATGATTGTGAGAACTCTGTAAACCCTTAAAATCCCACTGAATGGAATTGTGTAATTAACAAAAATTAATAAATAAAACAAATTATTTTAAAGATTGACGCATTTCAATTTCATAAAATTCCATTTAATGGAATTGTGTCATTTTTACCAAAATTAAACTGATAAATCTTAAAATTACGTTTTTGTTTTATGCATTTCAATTTCATAATAAAATTCAATCGATTTAATTGAGTAATCTTTAACAAAATAAAGAACCCTAAACATTTCGAGTGCGTTTAATTCAGGAGAGTCAGATTTTATTTTTTTGAGTAATTTGTTGTTGGAAAAACGAATGCTTTGCTGTGCGTAGTAATCTGTAGACCTGCAAGCTATAACCAGACCTAAAACTTTCCTCAAGCCAGACATAAATGATTTCGCTTTCAACTTCAATCCAGGAGATTAAAGAACACATTAGCAAGTAGAGACGAAAAGTCAGTTGAAATTAAAGAGTTTGATGTTTTCTATTAAGTGCTCATATTAAAACAAACCTATTCAGTATTTAAAAGAACACAACACTTTTGGATCATGTACCCTAATCTTCAGATATTAACCTGTCAAAGTCTCGACCACTAACAGAGCAGGTGCACTATACACTTTATTCACGCTAGCGCCATCTTTGATTTTTGAGGGGAATGACAACGAGGCAGTGGGGGATACACTTACAGTCTCTTCAATGGGCTGTACTGCAGTTTAAAGTGTTTTTGGATCGTTCCGCGGACAAAACATTAATAAAATATCTGTCCAAGAACATTCAGTATACAAAGAACTCCAGACAACATGAGTTGTGGAAAATCACATGCGCTCTAGGAGCTTTATACAGCTTTATACCGTTTATGCCGTTGAAGAGACTGCAAGTCTATCCCTCACAGCCTCGTTTTCATTCCCATTAAAAATCAAAGATGGCGCTAGTGTGAATAAGGTCTATTCTTAATCTCTTTGGCTAAATATCAGAAGTAGATTTAGCCGATGGCGATAACTAAGGTGGCTGAAAAAGCAGATAACCGATTAACCGGCAGCTTTTTTTTTTTTTTTTTTTTTTTAAACGATATCTAGAGTACTAAAAATCTGGTGCATAATGTGGAACTTTTAACTATAAATAAGCCCGAAACTCACTGGGTGCTCTTATTTTGAAATGGAGACTTGGCTCCGTTACAGTACTCTATGTGTAAGTATTCACCAAATTAAGCATTTTATAGCCTATAATTTAGGTTTACTGATGAGGAATAAAATATCGGCAACCAGGGGCATAGATTCAGGGTGGATGGGGGGAGGTAACACCCCCAATACTCAAAACAAGCAAGTACAAATGTTAAAATAGGGGTCCCGTGGAAAATAGGTTGGGAAACACTGCTCTAAATGATTGTGCTCTTTCTCCAAAAATTCAAGAGACCCAGCAAAAATGATCTCCAATACCCAAGAGACAGGCTGAACTCGCAAAACTTACATTCCACAAGCCTAAACAAGCACAGCTATGTCCCAAACTTTCCACACTAATATACCAATAGGACAAGTCAATGGTGAAAGCCAGAAGCTCATTTTCTTTGTGCAGAACACAGCCAAAACAGTGAGGCTTTGTTTGAATCCTCAAACAATTGATTCAGATTTACGGCTTCACGCACTTCTGCGTGCAGTTTGCATCTTTGCGCTAATGGACAACGTGGATTTGCATTTACAAACACGATAGACGTGCAACTCTTCAGATTTGACGTCTCATATTTGCCCCTTCTGCAACGTGGGTTGCGTTTCAAACACCTATGAGCTGCTGCCTACGTCAATTTGGGAATCGAAGAGGTGTTCCGAACATTTGAATCGACTCGCATTCGAGCGTTCCGAAACGTGCGTTCGATTCCCGACACTGCGATTCAATCGTTCTGAACAAGTCCACGATGCCCAAAAGTGGTATCTAGGTAGGCAGCTCACTAGGTTTTGAGACACAGCCTAGGATTGCAACATTGTACCAGCGCAATGTTTTAAACGCGTAAATACGTTATTGCGCACTTTAATAGTGTTTACATCAGGGGCTTATATAAGACCATAACATATAATACATTATATATAATATATAAACAAATTCCCGACTGCATGCAAGACAATGGAGGGCCGTTTTGCCTTTGCCTGTCAAGAGTTTAGAAAGAAATAAGCTTCACTGACTGTCCCCCAATGACTACCTCATACATCTTAAAATAATTTATTCGTGCATATGGCTTGATTTAAACCATACATAAACAAATAAACATAACACCACTTGCCAGTTTGACCATCAGTGTCTATAATCTCATGTTGTTTTGAAAATAGTCCAGTTGAGAAATGACAATCCAATCCGAGGATGCGCAAAATGTGTGCCGCATAGCGACCAAAAATAAAGAACAATAAAAAAAAATAAAATCAAAAATATTACATATCAAAAACTCAGTAATGAGGCTGTCACAACCTTCGTGGGAATAAACAAAAGTTATGAGCTCGTCTCACAAACACTTCCAAGCAAAATCCCAAAATGGCTTCCATAACAGAAGGCAGACGGATAAAGTAGGCGGCCCCGCCCACTTTCAAGGCTCATGAACTGTCAATCAAGCGGATTCCTTTAAATCTATTGGCGGAAAGACAAGTGCCGCGCCTTCCCGACCTACGTCACAAAGCCTTGGATATATTATGATCCAGACGCGCCAGTTTGTTAAAGGGTCGGCGGAGCGAGTCTGCGTTGGTAGCGTCACTCTCTCACGCCAAATTTAGTTTCAAACATCACTTTAAATTCGACTTAAATTACTTAAGTATACCACAGACCATGTACTTTTACGTGGGAAGAACACTGTATGTAAAAAGTATGCATGTAATATTGTTTCACTGGTGGAATGATTGGAATTCATTGAGTCTGCCTATTTTATTCGACAATTTGACTTAAAGGGATAGCTCACCCAAAAATTAAAATTCTCTCATTATTTACTCACCCTCATGCCATCCCAGATGTGTGTCTGTCTTCTGCAGAACACAAATGAAGATTTTTAGAAGACTATTTCAGCTCTGCAGGTCCTTACAATGCAAGTGAATGGTGACCAGAACTTTGAAACTCCAAAATGTACATAAAGGCAGCATAAAAGTAATCCATAAGAGCCAAGTGTTCAAATCTATATCTTCAGAAGTCATATGATAGGTATGGGTGAGAAACAGATCAATATTTAAGTCCTATTTTACTATAAATTCTCCTCCCTGACCAGTAGATGGCGATATGCACGAAGAATGCAAATGAATTGCCCATAAACAATGAAGAAGGTGAAAGTGGAGATTGATAGTAAAAAAAAAAAAAAAAAAAAAAAAAAAAAAAAGACTTTGATCTGTTTCTCACCCACACCTATCATATCACTTCAGAAGACATGGATTTAACCACTAGAGTCGTATGGATTACTTTAATGCTGTGTTTGTGTGCAT